>NW_026988802.1:0-38466 GCF_030222135.1 Aotus nancymaae | reverse complement strand
AAACGCCTGTTTTGAAACTCTGCACAGAAAGGGTTTGCAGACTGCTGAATCCACACACGGGTTTAACTCTGGAAGTTGAGTGCACACATTGACAACCGTTCTGTTAGATAGCTGCGTTTTGGATTTAGAAGCAGAGATTTCCCTGTGCTTTCTGCTGTTTCTTCCATAGGCCGGTATTGGGCTGAAAACGCCTGTTTTGAAACTCTGCACAGAAAGGGTTTGCAGACTGCTGAATCCACACACGGGTTTAACTCTGGAAGTTGAGTGCACACATTGACAACCGTTCTGTTAGATAGCTGCGTTTTGGATTTAGAAGCAGAGATTTCCCTGTGCTTTCTGCTGTTTCTTCCATAGGCCGGTATTGGGCTGAAAACGCCTGTTTTGAAACTCTGCACCGAAAGGGTTTGCAGACTGCTGAATCCACACACGGGTTTAACTCTGGAAGTTGAGTGCACACATTGACAACCGTTCTGTTAGATAGCTGCGTTTTGGATTTAGAAGCAGAGATTTCCCTGTGCTTTCTGCTGTTTCTTCCATAGGCCGGTATTCGGGCTGAAAACGCCTGTTTTGAAACTCTGCACAGAAAGGGTTTGCAGACTGCTGAATCCACACACGGGTTTAACTCTGGAAGTTGAGTGCACACATTGACAACCGTTCTGTTAGATAGCTGCGTTTTGGATTTAGAAGCAGAGATTTCCCTGTGCTTTCTGCTGTTTCTTCCATAGGCCGGTATTGGGCTGAAAACGCCTGTTTTGAAATTCTGCACAGAAAGTGTTTGCAGACTTCTGAATCCACACACGGGTTTAACTCTGGAAGTTGAGTGCACACATTGACAACCGTTCTGTTAGATAGCTGCGTTTTGGATTTAGAAGCAGAGATTTCCCTGTGCTTTCTGCTGTTTCTTCCATAGGCCGGTATTGGGCTGAAAACGCCTGTTTTGAAACTCTGCACCGAAAGGGTTTGCAGACTGCTGAATCCACACACGGGTTTAACTCTGGAAGTTGAGTGCACACATTGACAACCGTTCTGTTAGATAGCTGCGTTTTGGATTTAGAAGCAGAGATTTCCCTGTGCTTTCTGCTGTTTCTTCCATAGGCCGGTATTGGGCTGAAAACGCCTGTTTTGAAACTCTGCACAGAAAGGGTTTGCAGACTGCTGAATCCACACACGGGTTTAACTCTGGAAGTTGAGTGCACACATTGACAACCGTTCTGTTAGATAGCTGCGTTTTGGATTTAGAAGCAGAGATTTCCCTGTGCTTTCTGCTGTTTCTTCCATAGGCCGGTATTGGGCTGAAAACGCCTGTTTTGAAACTCTGCACAGAAAGGGTTTGCAGACTGCTGAATCCACACACGGGTTTAACTCTGGAAGTTGAGTGCACACATTGACAACCGTTCTGTTAGATAGCTGCGTTTTGGATTTAGAAGCAGAGATTTCCCTGTGCTTTCTGCTGTTTCTTCCATAGGCCGGTATTGGGCTGAAAACGCCTGTTTTGAAACTCTGCACAGAAAGGGTTTGCAGACTGCTGAATCCACACACGGGTTTAACTCTGGAAGTTGAGTGCACACATTGACAACCGTTCTGTTAGATAGCTGCGTTTTGGATTTAGAAGCAGAGATTTCCCTGTGCTTTCTGCTGTTTCTTCCATAGGCCGGTATTGGGCTGAAAACGCCTGTTTTGAAACTCTGCACCGAAAGGGTTTGCAGACTGCTGAATCCACACACGGGTTTAACTCTGGAAGTTGAGTGCACACATTGACAACCGTTCTGTTAGATAGCTGCGTTTTGGATTTAGAAGCAGAGATTTCCCTGTGCTTTCTGCTGTTTCTTCCATAGGCCGGTATTGGGCTGAAAACGCCTGTTTTGAAACTCTGCACCGAAAGGGTTTGCAGACTGCTGAATCCACACACGGGTTTAACTCTGGAAGTTGAGTGCACACATTGACAACCGTTCTGTTAGATAGCTGCGTTTTGGATTTAGAAGCAGAGATTTCCCTGTGCTTTCTGCTGTTTCTTCCATAGGCCGGTATTGGGCTGAAAACGCCTGTTTTGAAACTCTGCACAGAAAGGGTTTGCAGACTGCTGAATCCACACACGGGTTTAACTCTGGAAGTTGAGTGCACACATTGACAACCGTTCTGTTAGATAGCTGCGTTTTGGATTTAGAAGCAGAGATTTCCCTGTGCTTTCTGCTGTTTCTTCCATAGGCCGGTATTGGGCTGAAAACGCCTGTTTTGAAACTCTGCACAGAAAGGGTTTGCAGACTGCTGAATCCACACACGGGTTTAACTCTGGAAGTTGAGTGCACACATTGACAACCGTTCTGTTAGATAGCTGCGTTTTGGATTTAGAAGCAGAGATTTCCCTGTGCTTTCTGCTGTTTCTTCCATAGGCCGGTATTGGGCTGAAAACGCCTGTTTTGAAACTCTGCACAGAAAGGGTTTGCAGACTGCTGAATCCACACACGGGTTTAACTCTGGAAGTTGAGTGCACACATTGACAACCGTTCTGTTAGATAGCTGCGTTTTGGATTTAGAAGCAGAGATTTCCCTGTGCTTTCTGCTGTTTCTTCCATAGGCCGGTATTGGGCTGAAAACGCCTGTTTTGAAACTCTGCACAGAAAGGGTTTGCAGACTGCTGAATCCACACACGGGTTTAACTCTGGAAGTTGAGTGCACACATTGACAACCGTTCTGTTAGATAGCTGCGTTTTGGATTTAGAAGCAGAGATTTCCCTGTGCTTTCTGCTGTTTCTTCCATAGGCCGGTATTGGGCTGAAAACGCCTGTTTTGAAACTCTGCACCGAAAGGGTTTGCAGACTGCTGAATCCACACACGGGTTTAACTCTGGAAGTTGAGTGCACACATTGACAACCGTTCTGTTAGATAGCTGCGTTTTGGATTTAGAAGCAGAGATTTCCCTGTGCTTTCTGCTGTTTCTTCCATAGGCCGGTATTGGGCTGAAAACGCCTGTTTTGAAACTCTGCACAGAAAGGGTTTGCAGACTGCTGAATCCACACACGGGTTTAACTCTGGAAGTTGAGTGCACACATTGACAACCGTTCTGTTAGATAGCTGCGTTTTGGATTTAGAAGCAGAGATTTCCCTGTGCTTTCTGCTGTTTCTTCCATAGGCCGGTATTGGGCTGAAAACGCCTGTTTTGAAATTCTGCACAGAAAGTGTTTGCAGACTTCTGAATCCACACACGGGTTTAACTCTGGAAGTTGAGTGCACACATTGACAACCGTTCTGTTAGATAGCTGCGTTTTGGATTTAGAAGCAGAGATTTCCCTGTGCTTTCTGCTGTTTCTTCCATAGGCCGGTATTGGGCTGAAAACGCCTGTTTTGAAACTCTGCACCGAAAGGGTTTGCAGACTGCTGAATCCACACACGGGTTTAACTCTGGAAGTTGAGTGCACACATTGACAACCGTTCTGTTAGATAGCTGCGTTTTGGATTTAGAAGCAGAGATTTCCCTGTGCTTTCTGCTGTTTCTTCCATAGGCCGGTATTGGGCTGAAAACGCCTGTTTTGAAACTCTGCACAGAAAGGGTTTGCAGACTGCTGAATCCACACACGGGTTTAACTCTGGAAGTTGAGTGCACACATTGACAACCGTTCTGTTAGATAGCTGCGTTTTGGATTTAGAAGCAGAGATTTCCCTGTGCTTTCTGCTGTTTCTTCCATAGGCCGGTATTGGGCTGAAAACGCCTGTTTTGAAACTCTGCACAGAAAGGGTTTGCAGACTGCTGAATCCACACACGGGTTTAACTCTGGAAGTTGAGTGCACACATTGACAACCGTTCTGTTAGATAGCTGCGTTTTGGATTTAGAAGCAGAGATTTCCCTGTGCTTTCTGCTGTTTCTTCCATAGGCCGGTATTGGGCTGAAAACGCCTGTTTTGAAACTCTGCACAGAAAGGGTTTGCAGACTGCTGAATCCACACACGGGTTTAACTCTGGAAGTTGAGTGCACACATTGACAACCGTTCTGTTAGATAGCTGCGTTTTGGATTTAGAAGCAGAGATTTCCCTGTGCTTTCTGCTGTTTCTTCCATAGGCCGGTATTGGGCTGAAAACGCCTGTTTTGAAACTCTGCACCGAAAGGGTTTGCAGACTGCTGAATCCACACACGGGTTTAACTCTGGAAGTTGAGTGCACACATTGACAACCGTTCTGTTAGATAGCTGCGTTTTGGATTTAGAAGCAGAGATTTCCCTGTGCTTTCTGCTGTTTCTTCCATAGGCCGGTATTGGGCTGAAAACGCCTGTTTTGAAACTCTGCACCGAAAGGGTTTGCAGACTGCTGAATCCACACACGGGTTTAACTCTGGAAGTTGAGTGCACACATTGACAACCGTTCTGTTAGATAGCTGCGTTTTGGATTTAGAAGCAGAGATTTCCCTGTGCTTTCTGCTGTTTCTTCCATAGGCCGGTATTGGGCTGAAAACGCCTGTTTTGAAACTCTGCACAGAAAGGGTTTGCAGACTGCTGAATCCACACACGGGTTTAACTCTGGAAGTTGAGTGCACACATTGACAACCGTTCTGTTAGATAGCTGCGTTTTGGATTTAGAAGCAGAGATTTCCCTGTGCTTTCTGCTGTTTCTTCCATAGGCCGGTATTGGGCTGAAAACGCCTGTTTTGAAACTCTGCACAGAAAGGGTTTGCAGACTGCTGAATCCACACACGGGTTTAACTCTGGAAGTTGAGTGCACACATTGACAACCGTTCTGTTAGATAGCTGCGTTTTGGATTTAGAAGCAGAGATTTCCCTGTGCTTTCTGCTGTTTCTTCCATAGGCCGGTATTGGGCTGAAAACGCCTGTTTTGAAACTCTGCACAGAAAGGGTTTGCAGACTGCTGAATCCACACACGGGTTTAACTCTGGAAGTTGAGTGCACACATTGACAACCGTTCTGTTAGATAGCTGCGTTTTGGATTTAGAAGCAGAGATTTCCCTGTGCTTTCTGCTGTTTCTTCCATAGGCCGGTATTGGGCTGAAAACGCCTGTTTTGAAACTCTGCACAGAAAGGGTTTGCAGACTGCTGAATACACACACGGGTTTAACTCTGGAAGTTGAGTGCACACATTGACAACCGTTCTGTTAGATAGCTGCGTTTTGGATTTAGAAGCAGAGATTTCCCTGTGCTTTCTGCTGTTTCTTCCATAGGCCGGTATTGGGCTGAAAACGCCTGTTTTGAAACTCTGCACAGAAAGGGTTTGCAGACTGCTGAATCCACACACGGGTTTAACTCTGGAAGTTGAGTGCACACATTGACAACCGTTCTGTTAGATAGCTGCGTTTTGGATTTAGAAGCAGAGATTTCCCTGTGCTTTCTGCTGTTTCTTCCATAGGCCGGTATTGGGCTGAAAACGCCTGTTTTGAAACTCTGCACAGAAAGGGTTTGCAGACTGCTGAATCCACACACGGGTTTAACTCTGGAAGTTGAGTGCACACATTGACAACCGTTCTGTTAGATAGCTGCGTTTTGGATTTAGAAGCAGAGATTTCCCTGTGCTTTCTGCTGTTTCTTCCATAGGCCGGTATTGGGCTGAAAACGCCTGTTTTGAAACTCTGCACAGAAAGGGTTTGCAGACTGCTGAATCCACACACGGGTTTAACTCTGGAAGTTGAGTGCACACATTGACAACCGTTCTGTTAGATAGCTGCGTTTTGGATTTAGAAGCAGAGATTTCCCTGTGCTTTCTGCTGTTTCTTCCATAGGCCGGTATTGGGCTGAAAACGCCTGTTTTGAAACTCTGCACAGAAAGGGTTTGCAGACTGCTGAATCCACACACGGGTTTAACTCTGGAAGTTGAGTGCACACATTGACAACCGTTCTGTTAGATAGCTGCGTTTTGGATTTAGAAGCAGAGATTTCCCTGTGCTTTCTGCTGTTTCTTCCATAGGCCGGTATTGGGCTGAAAACGCCTGTTTTGAAACTCTGCACAGAAAGGGTTTGCAGACTGCTGAATCCACACACGGGTTTAACTCTGGAAGTTGAGTGCACACATTGACAACCGTTCTGTTAGATAGCTGCGTTTTGGATTTAGAAGCAGAGATTTCCCTGTGCTTTCTGCTGTTTCTTCCATAGGCCGGTATTGGGCTGAAAACGCCTGTTTTGAAACTCTGCACAGAAAGGGTTTGCAGACTGCTGAATCCACACACGGGTTTAACTCTGGAAGTTGAGTGCACACATTGACAACCGTTCTGTTAGATAGCTGCGTTTTGGATTTAGAAGCAGAGATTTCCCTGTGCTTTCTGCTGTTTCTTCCATAGGCCGGTATTGGGCTGAAAACGCCTGTTTTGAAACTCTGCACAGAAAGGGTTTGCAGACTGCTGAATCCACACACGGGTTTAACTCTGGAAGTTGAGTGCACACATTGACAACCGTTCTGTTAGATAGCTGCGTTTTGGATTTAGAAGCAGAGATTTCCCTGTGCTTTCTGCTGTTTCTTCCATAGGCCGGTATTGGGCTGAAAACGCCTGTTTTGAAACTCTGCACCGAAAGGGTTTGCAGACTGCTGAATCCACACACGGGTTTAACTCTGGAAGTTGAGTGCACACATTGACAACCGTTCTGTTAGATAGCTGCGTTTTGGATTTAGAAGCAGAGATTTCCCTGTGCTTTCTGCTGTTTCTTCCATAGGCCGGTATTGGGCTGAAAACGCCTGTTTTGAAACTCTGCACAGAAAGGGTTTGCAGACTGCTGAATCCACACACGGGTTTAACTCTGGAAGTTGAGTGCACACATTGACAACCGTTCTGTTAGATAGCTGCGTTTTGGATTTAGAAGCAGAGATTTCCCTGTGCTTTCTGCTGTTTCTTCCATAGGCCGGTATTGGGCTGAAAACGCCTGTTTTGAAACTCTGCACAGAAAGGGTTTGCAGACTGCTGAATCCACACACGGGTTTAACTCTGGAAGTTGAGTACACACATTGACAACCGTTCTGTTAGATAGCTGCGTTTTGGATTTAGAAGCAGAGATTTCCCTGTGCTTTCTGCTGTTTCTTCCATAGGCCGGTATTGGGCTGAAAACGCCTGTTTTGAAACTCTGCACCGAAAGGGTTTGCAGACTGCTGAATCCACACACGGGTTTAACTCTGGAAGTTGAGTGCACACATTGACAACCGTTCTGTTAGATAGCTGCGTTTTGGATTTAGAAGCAGAGATTTCCCTGTGCTTTCTGCTGTTTCTTCCATAGGCCGGTATTGGGCTGAAAACGCCTGTTTTGAAACTCTGCACAGAAAGGGTTTGCAGACTGCTGAATCCACACACGGGTTTAACTCTGGAAGTTGAGTGCACACATTGACAACCGTTCTGTTAGATAGCTGCGTTTTGGATTTAGAAGCAGAGATTTCCCTGTGCTTTCTGCTGTTTCTTCCATAGGCCGGTATTGGGCTGAAAACGCCTGTTTTGAAACTCTGCACAGAAAGGGTTTGCAGACTGCTGAATCCACACACGGGTTTAACTCTGGAAGTTGAGTGCACACATTGACAACCGTTCTGTTAGATAGCTGCGTTTTGGATTTAGAAGCAGAGATTTCCCTGTGCTTTCTGCTGTTTCTTCCATAGGCCGGTATTGGGCTGAAAACGCCTGTTTTGAAACTCTGCACAGAAAGGGTTTGCAGACTGCTGAATCCACACACGGGTTTAACTCTGGAAGTTGAGTGCACACATTGACAACCGTTCTGTTAGATAGCTGCGTTTTGGATTTAGAAGCAGAGATTTCCCTGTGCTTTCTGCTGTTTCTTCCATAGGCCGGTATTGGGCTGAAAACGCCTGTTTTGAAACTCTGCACAGAAAGGGTTTGCAGACTGCTGAATCCACACACGGGTTTAACTCTGGAAGTTGAGTGCACACATTGACAACCGTTCTGTTAGATAGCTGCGTTTTGGATTTAGAAGCAGATATTTCCCTGTGCTTTCTGCTGTTTCTTCCATAGGCCGGTATTGGGCTGAAAACGCCTGTTTTGAAACTCTGCACCGAAAGGGTTTGCAGACTGCTGAATCCACACACGGGTTTAACTCTGGAAGTTGAGTGCACACATTGACAACCGTTCTGTTAGATAGCTGCGTTTTGGATTTAGAAGCAGAGATTTCCCTGTGCTTTCTGCTGTTTCTTCCATAGGCCGGTATTGGGCTGAAAACGCCTGTTTTGAAACTCTGCACAGAAAGGGTTTGCAGACTGCTGAATCCACACACGGGTTTAACTCTGGAAGTTGAGTGCACACATTGACAACCGTTCTGTTAGATAGCTGCGTTTTGGATTTAGAAGCAGAGATTTCCCTGTGCTTTCTGCTGTTTCTTCCATAGGCCGGTATTGGGCTGAAAACGCCTGTTTTGAAACTCTGCACAGAAAGGGTTTGCAGACTGCTGAATCCACACACGGGTTTAACTCTGGAAGTTGAGTGCACACATTGAAAACCGTTCTGTTAGATAGCTGCGTTTTGGATTTAGAAGCAGATATTTCCCTGTGCTTTCTGCTGTTTCTTCCATATGCCGGTATTGGGCTGAAAACGCCTGTTTTGAAACTCTGCACAGAAAGGGTTTGCAGACTGCTGAATCCACACACGGGTTTAACTCTGGAAGTTGAGTGCACACATTGACAACCGTTCTGTTAGATAGCTGCGTTTTGGATTTAGAAGCAGATATTTCCCTATGCTTTCTGCTGTTTCTTCCATAGGCCGGTATTGGGCTGAAAACGCCTGTTTTGAAACTCTGCACCGAAAGGGTTTGCAGACTGCTGAATCCACACACGGGTTTAACTCTGGAAGTTGAGTGCACACATTGACAACCGTTCTGTTAGATAGCTGCGTTTTGGATTTAGAAGCAGATATTTCCCTGTGCTTTCTGCTGTTTCTTCCATATGCCGGTATTGGGCTGAAAACGCCTGTTTTGAAACTCTGCACCGAAAGGGTTTGCAGACTGCTGAATCCACACACGGGTTTAACTCTGGAAGTTGAGTGCACACATTGACAACCGTTCTGTTAGATAGCTGCGTTTTGCATTTAGAAGCAGATATTTCCCTGTGCTTTCTGCTGTTTCTTCCATAGGCCGGTATTGGGCTGAAAACGCCTGTTTTGAAACTCTGCACCGAAAGGGTTTGCAGACTGCTGAATCCACACACGGGTTTAACTCTGGAAGTTGAGTGCACACATTGACAACCGTTCTGTTAGATAGCTGCGTTTTGGATTTAGAAGCAGATATTTCCCTGTGCTTTCTGCTGTTTCTTCCATAGGCCGGTATTGGGCTGAAAACGCCTGTTTTGAAACTCTGCACAGAAAGGGTTTGCAGACTGCTGAATCCACACACGGGTTTAACTCTGGAAGTTGAGTGCACACATTGACAACCGTTCTGTTAGATAACTGCGTTTTGGATTTAGAAGCAGAGATTTCCCTGTGCTTTCTGCTGTTTCTTCCATAGGCCGGTATTGGGCTGAAAACGCCTGTTTTGAAACTCTGCACAGAAAGGGTTTGCAGACTGCTGAATCCACACACGGGTTTAACTCTGGAAGTTGAGTGCACACATTGACAACCGTTCTGTTAGATAGCTGCGTTTTGGATTTAGAAGCAGAGATTTCCCTGTGCTTTCTGCTGTTTCTTCCATAGGCCGGTATTGGGCTGAAAACGCCTGTTTTGAAACTCTGCACCGAAAGGGTTTGCAGACTGCTGAATCCACACACGGGTTTAACTCTGGAAGTTGAGTGCACACATTGACAACCGTTCTGTTAGATAGCTGCGTTTTGGATTTAGAAGCAGATATTTCCCTGTGCTTTCTGCTGTTTCTTCCATAGGCCGGTATTGGGCTGAAAACGCCTGTTTTGAAACTCTGCACCGAAAGGGTTTGCAGACTGCTGAATCCACACACGGGTTTAACTCTGGAAGTTGAGTGCACACATTGACAACCGTTCTGTTAGATAGCTGCGTTTTGGATTTAGAAGCAGAGATTTCCCTGTGCTTTCTGCTGTTTCTTCCATAGGCCGGTATTGGGCTGAAAACGCCTGTTTTGAAACTCTGCACAGAAAGGGTTTGCAGACTGCTGAATCCACACACGGGTTTAACTCTGGAAGTTGAGTGCACACATTGACAACCGTTCTGTTAGATAGCTGCGTTTTGGATTTAGAAGCAGATATTTCCCTGTGCTTTCTGCTGTTTCTTCCATATGCCGGTATTGGGCTGAAAACTCCTGTTTTGAAACTCTGCACCGAAAGGGTTTGCAGACTGCTGAATCCACACACGGGTTTAACTCTGGAAGTTGAGTGCACACATTGACAACCGTTCTGTTAGATAGCTGCGTTTTGGATTTAGAAGCAGATATTTCCCTGTGCTTTCTGCTGTTTCTTCCATAGGCCGGTATTGGGCTGAAAACGCCTGTTTTGAAACTCTGCACAGAAAGGGTTTGCAGACTGCTGAATCCACACACGGGTTTAACTCTGGAAGTTGAGTGCACACATTGACAACCGTTCTGTTAGATAGCTGCGTTTTGGATTTAGAAGCAGAGATTTCCCTGTGCTTTCTGCTGTTTCTTCCATAGGCCGGTATTGGGCTGAAAACGCCTGTTTTGAAACTCTGCACAGAAAGGGTTTGCAGACTGCTGAATCCACACACGGGTTTAACTCTGGAAGTTGAGTGCACACATTGACAACCGTTCTGTTAGATAGCTGCGTTTTGGATTTAGAAGCAGAGATTTCCCTGTGCTTTCTGCTGTTTCTTCCATAGGCCGGTATTGGGCTGAAAACGCCTGTTTTGAAACTCTGCACAGAAAGGGTTTGCAGACTGCTGAATCCACACACGGGTTTAACTCTGGAAGTTGAGTACACACATTGACAACCGTTCTGTTAGATAGCTGCGTTTTGGATTTAGAAGCAGAGATTTCCCTGTGCTTTCTGCTGTTTCTTCCATAGGCCGGTATTGGGCTGAAAACGCCTGTTTTGAAACTCTGCACAGAAAGGGTTTGCAGACTGCTGAATCCACACACGGGTTTAACTCTGGAAGTTGAGTGCACACATTGACAACCGTTCTGTTAGATAGCTGCGTTTTGGATTTAGAAGCAGAGATTTCCCTGTGCTTTCTGCTGTTTCTTCCATAGGCCGGTATTGGGCTGAAAACGCCTGTTTTGAAACTCTGCACCGAAAGGGTTTGCAGACTGCTGAATCCACACACGGGTTTAACTCTGGAAGTTGAGTGCACACATTGACAACCGTTCTGTTAGATAGCTGCGTTTTGGATTTAGAAGCAGAGATTTCCCTGTGCTTTCTGCTGTTTCTTCCATAGGCCGGTATTGGGCTGAAAACGCCTGTTTTGAAACTCTGCACCGAAAGGGTTTGCAGACTGCTGAATCCACACACGGGTTTAACTCTGGAAGTTGAGTGCACACATTGACAACCGTTCTGTTAGATAGCTGCGTTTTGGATTTAGAAGCAGAGATTTCCCTGTGCTTTCTGCTGTTTCTTCCATAGGCCGGTATTGGGCTGAAAACGCCTGTTTTGAAACTCTGCACCGAAAGGGTTTGCAGACTGCTGAATCCACACACGGGTTTAACTCTGGAAGTTGAGTGCACACATTGACAACCGTTCTGTTAGATAGCTGCGTTTTGGATTTAGAAGCAGAGATTTCCCTGTGCTTTCTGCTGTTTCTTCCATAGGCCGGTATTGGGCTGAAAACGCCTGTTTTGAAACTCTGCACAGAAAGGGTTTGCAGACTGCTGAATCCACACACGGGTTTAACTCTGGAAGTTGAGTGCACACATTGACAACCGTTCTGTTAGATAGCTGCGTTTTGGATTTAGAAGCAGAGATTTCCCTGTGCTTTCTGCTGTTTCTTCCATAGGCCGGTATTGGGCTGAAAACGCCTGTTTTGAAACTCTGCACAGAAAGGGTTTGCAGACTGCTGAATCCACACACGGGTTTAACTCTGGAAGTTGAGTGCACACATTGACAACCGTTCTGTTAGATAGCTGCGTTTTGGATTTAGAAGCAGAGATTTCCCTGTGCTTTCTGCTGTTTCTTCCATAGGCCGGTATTGGGCTGAAAACGCCTGTTTTGAAACTCTGCACAGAAAGGGTTTGCAGACTGCTGAATCCACACACGGGTTTAACTCTGGAAGTTGAGTGCACACATTGACAACCGTTCTGTTAGATAGCTGCGTTTTGGATTTAGAAGCAGAGATTTCCCTGTGCTTTCTGCTGTTTCTTCCATAGGCCGGTATTGGGCTGAAAACGCCTGTTTTGAAACTCTGCACAGAAAGGGTTTGCAGACTGCTGAATCCACACACGGGTTTAACTCTGGAAGTTGAGTGCACACATTGACAACCGTTCTGTTAGATAGCTGCGTTTTGGATTTAGAAGCAGAGATTTCCCTGTGCTTTCTGCTGTTTCTTCCATAGGCCGGTATTGGGCTGAAAACGCCTGTTTTGAAACTCTGCACCGAAAGGGTTTGCAGACTGCTGAATCCACACACGGGTTTAACTCTGGAAGTTGAGTGCACACATTGACAACCGTTCTGTTAGATAGCTGCGTTTTGGATTTAGAAGCAGAGATTTCCCTGTGCTTTCTGCTGTTTCTTCCATAGGCCGGTATTGGGCTGAAAACGCCTGTTTTGAAACTCTGCACAGAAAGGGTTTGCAGACTGCTGAATCCACACACGGGTTTAACTCTGGAAGTTGAGTGCACACATTGACAACCGTTCTGTTAGATAGCTGCGTTTTGGATTTAGAAGCAGAGATTTCCCTGTGCTTTCTGCTGTTTCTTCCATAGGCCGGTATTGGGCTGAAAACGCCTGTTTTGAAACTCTGCACAGAAAGGGTTTGCAGACTGCTGAATCCACACACGGGTTTAACTCTGGAAGTTGAGTGCACACATTGACAACCGTTCTGTTAGATAGCTGCGTTTTGGATTTAGAAGCAGATATTTCCCTGTGCTTTCTGCTGTTTCTTCCATAGGCCGGTATTGGGCTGAAAATGCCTGTTTTGAAACTCTGCACAGAAAGGGTTTGCAGACTGCTGAATCCACACACGGGTTTAACTCTGGAAGTTGAGTGCACACATTGACAACCGTTCTGTTAGATAGCTGCGTTTTGGATTTAGAAGCAGAGATTTCCCTGTGCTTTCTGCTGTTTCTTCCATAGGCCGGTATTGGGCTGAAAACGCCTGTTTTGAAACTCTGCACAGAAAGGGTTTGCAGACTGCTGAATCCACACACGGGTTTAACTCTGGAAGTTGAGTGCACACATTGACAACCGTTCTGTTAGATAGCTGCGTTTTGGATTTAGAAGCAGAGATTTCCCTGTGCTTTCTGCTGTTTCTTCCATAGGCCGGTATTGGGCTGAAAACGCCTGTTTTGAAACTCTGCACCGAAAGGGTTTGCAGACTGCTGAATCCACACACGGGTTTAACTCTGGAAGTTGAGTGCACACATTGACAACCGTTCTGTTAGATAGCTGCGTTTTGGATTTAGAAGCAGAGATTTCCCTGTGCTTTCTGCTGTTTCTTCCATAGGCCGGTATTGGGCTGAAAACGCCTGTTTTGAAACTCTGCACAGAAAGGGTTTGCAGACTGCTGAATCCACACACGGGTTTAACTCTGGAAGTTGAGTGCACACATTGACAACCGTTCTGTTAGATAGCTGCGTTTTGGATTTAGAAGCAGAGATTTCCCTGTGCTTTCTGCTGTTTCTTCCATAGGCCGGTATTGGGCTGAAAACGCCTGTTTTGAAACTCTGCACCGAAAGGGTTTGCAGACTGCTGAATCCACACACGGGTTTAACTCTGGAAGTTGAGTGCACACATTGACAACCGTTCTGTTAGATAGCTGCGTTTTGGATTTAGAAGCAGAGATTTCCCTGTGCTTTCTGCTGTTTCTTCCATAGGCCGGTATTGGGCTGAAAACGCCTGTTTTGAAACTCTGCACCGAAAGGGTTTGCAGACTGCTGAATCCACACACGGGTTTAACTCTGGAAGTTGAGTGCACACATTGACAACCGTTCTGTTAGATAGCTGCGTTTTGGATTTAGAAGCAGATATTTCCCTGTGCTTTCTGCTGTTTCTTCCATAGGCCGGTATTGGGCTGAAAACGCCTGTTTTGAAACTCTGCACCGAAAGGGTTTGCAGACTGCTGAATCCACACACGGGTTTAACTCTGGAAGTTGAGTGCACACATTGACAACCGTTCTGTTAGATAGCTGCGTTTTGGATTTAGAAGCAGAGATTTCCCTGTGCTTTCTGCTGTTTCTTCCATAGGCCGGTATTGGGCTGAAAACGCCTGTTTTGAAACTCTGCACAGAAAGGGTTTGCAGACTGCTGAATCCACACACGGGTTTAACTCTGGAAGTTGAGTGCACACATTGACAACCGTTCTGTTAGATAGCTGCGTTTTGGATTTAGAAGCAGAGATTTCCCTGTGCTTTCTGCTGTTTCTTCCATAGGCCGGTATTGGGCTGAAAACGCCTGTTTTGAAACTCTGCACCGAAAGGGTTTGCAGACTGCTGAATCCACACACGGGTTTAACTCTGGAAGTTGAGTGCACACATTGACAACCGTTCTGTTAGATAGCTGCGTTTTGGATTTAGAAGCAGAGATTTCCCTGTGCTTTCTGCTGTTTCTTCCATAGGCCGGTATTGGGCTGAAAACGCCTGTTTTGAAACTCTGCACAGAAAGGGTTTGCAGACTGCTGAATCCACACACGGGTTTAACTCTGGAAGTTGAGTGCACACATTGACAACCGTTCTGTTAGATAGCTGCGTTTTGGATTTAGAAGCAGAGATTTCCCTGTGCTTTCTGCTGTTTCTTCCATAGGCCGGTATTGGGCTGAAAACGCCTGTTTTGAAACTCTGCACAGAAAGGGTTTGCAGACTGCTGAATCCACACACGGGTTTAACTCTGGAAGTTGAGTGCACACATTGACAACCGTTCTGTTAGATAGCTGCGTTTTGGATTTAGAAGCAGAGATTTCCCTGTGCTTTCTGCTGTTTCTTCCATAGGCCGGTATTGGGCTGAAAACGCCTGTTTTGAAACTCTGCACCGAAAGGGTTTGCAGACTGCTGAATCCACACACGGGTTTAACTCTGGAAGTTGAGTGCACACATTGACAACCGTTCTGTTAGATAGCTGCGTTTTGGATTTAGAAGCAGAGATTTCCCTGTGCTTTCTGCTGTTTCTTCCATAGGCCGGTATTGGGCTGAAAACGCCTGTTTTGAAACTCTGCACCGAAAGGGTTTGCAGACTGCTGAATCCACACACGGGTTTAACTCTGGAAGTTGAGTGCACACATTGACAACCGTTCTGTTAGATAGCTGCGTTTTGGATTTAGAAGCAGAGATTTCCCTGTGCTTTCTGCTGTTTCTTCCATAGGCCGGTATTGGGCTGAAAACGCCTGTTTTGAAACTCTGCACAGAAAGGGTTTGCAGACTGCTGAATCCACACACGGGTTTAACTCTGGAAGTTGAGTGCACACATTGACAACCGTTCTGTTAGATAGCTGCGTTTTGGTTTTAGAAGCAGAGATTTCCCTGTGCTTTCTGCTGTTTCTTCCATAGGCCGGTATTGGGCTGAAAACGCCTGTTTTGAAACTCTGCACAGAAAGGGTTTGCAGACTGCTGAATCCACACACGGGTTTAACTCTGGAAGTTGAGTGCACACATTGACAACCGTTCTGTTAGATAGCTGCGTTTTGGATTTAGAAGCAGATATTTCCCTGTGCTTTCTGCTGTTTCTTCCATAGGCCGGTATTGGGCTGAAAACGCCTGTTTTGAAACTCTGCACAGAAAGGGTTTGCAGACTGCTGAATCCACACACGGGTTTAACTCTGGAAGTTGAGTGCACACATTGACAACCGTTCTGTTAGATAGCTGCGTTTTGGATTTAGAAGCAGAGATTTCCCTGTGCTTTCTGCTGTTTCTTCCATAGGCCGGTATTGGGCTGAAAACGCCTGTTTTGAAACTCTGCACAGAAAGGGTTTGCAGACTGCTGAATCCACACACGGGTTTAACTCTGGAAGTTGAGTGCACACATTGACAACCGTTCTGTTAGATAGCTGCGTTTTGGATTTAGAAGCAGAGATTTCCCTGTGCTTTCTGCTGTTTCTTCCATAGGCCGGTATTGGGCTGAAAACGCCTGTTTTGAAACTCTGCACCGAAAGGGTTTGCAGACTGCTGAATCCACACACGGGTTTAACTCTGGAAGTTGAGTGCACACATTGACAACCGTTCTGTTAGATAGCTGCGTTTTGGATTTAGAAGCAGAGATTTCCCTGTGCTTTCTGCTGTTTCTTCCATAGGCCGGTATTGGGCTGAAAACGCCTGTTTTGAAACTCTGCACCGAAAGGGTTTGCAGACTGCTGAATCCACACACGGGTTTAACTCTGGAAGTTGAGTGCACACATTGACAACCGTTCTGTTAGATAGCTGCGTTTTGGATTTAGAAGCAGAGATTTCCCTGTGCTTTCTGCTGTTTCTTCCATAGGCCGGTATTGGGCTGAAAACGCCTGTTTTGAAACTCTGCACCGAAAGGGTTTGCAGACTGCTGAATCCACACACGGGTTTAACTCTGGAAGTTGAGTGCACACATTGACAACCGTTCTGTTAGATAGCTGCGTTTTGGATTTAGAAGCAGAGATTTCCCTGTGCTTTCTGCTGTTTCTTCCATAGGCCGGTATTGGGCTGAAAACGCCTGTTTTGAAACTCTGCACCGAAAGGGTTTGCAGACTGCTGAATCCACACACGGGTTTAACTCTGGAAGTTGAGTGCACACATTGACAACCGTTCTGTTAGATAGCTGCGTTTTGGATTTAGAAGCAGATATTTCCCTGTGCTTTCTGCTGTTTCTTCCATAGGCCGGTATTGGGCTGAAAACGCCTGTTTTGAAACTCTGCACCGAAAGGGTTTGCAGACTGCTGAATCCACACACGGGTTTAACTCTGGAAGTTGAGTGCACACATTGACAACCGTTCTGTTAGATAGCTGCGTTTTGGATTTAGAAGCAGAGATTTCCCTGTGCTTTCTGCTGTTTCTTCCATAGGCCGGTATTGGGCTGAAAACGCCTGTTTTGAAACTCTGCACAGAAAGGGTTTGCAGACTGCTGAATCCACACACGGGTTTAACTCTGGAAGTTGAGTGCACACATTGACAACCGTTCTGTTAGATAGCTGCGTTTTGGATTTAGAAGCAGAGATTTCCCTGTGCTTTCTGCTGTTTCTTCCATAGGCCGGTATTGGGCTGAAAACGCCTGTTTTGAAACTCTGCACCGAAAGGGTTTGCAGACTGCTGAATCCACACACGGGTTTAACTCTGGAAGTTGAGTGCACACATTGACAACCGTTCTGTTAGATAGCTGCGTTTTGGATTTAGAAGCAGAGATTTCCCTGTGCTTTCTGCTGTTTCTTCCATAGGCCGGTATTGGGCTGAAAACGCCTGTTTTGAAACTCTGCACAGAAAGGGTTTGCAGACTGCTGAATCCACACACGGGTTTAACTCTGGAAGTTGAGTGCACACATTGACAACCGTTCTGTTAGATAGCTGCGTTTTGGATTTAGAAGCAGATATTTCCCTGTGCTTTCTGCTGTTTCTTCCATAGGCCGGTATTGGGCTGAAAACGCCTGTTTTGAAACTCTGCACAGAAAGGGTTTGCAGACTGCTGAATCCACACACGGGTTTAACTCTGGAAGTTGAGTGCACACATTGACAACCGTTCTGTTAGATAGCTGCGTTTTGGATTTAGAAGCAGAGATTTCCCTGTGCTTTCTGCTGTTTCTTCCATAGGCCGGTATTGGGCTGAAAACGCCTGTTTTGAAACTCTGCACCGAAAGGGTTTGCAGACTGCTGAATCCACACACGGGTTTAACTCTGGAAGTTGAGTGCACACATTGACAACCGTTCTGTTAGATAGCTGCGTTTTGGATTTAGAAGCAGAGATTTCCCTGTGCTTTCTGCTGTTTCTTCCATAGGCCGGTATTGGGCTGAAAACGCCTGTTTTGAAACTCTGCACCGAAAGGGTTTGCAGACTGCTGAATCCACACACGGGTTTAACTCTGGAAGTTGAGTGCACACATTGACAACCGTTCTGTTAGATAGCTGCGTTTTGGATTTAGAAGCAGAGATTTCCCTGTGCTTTCTGCTGTTTCTTCCATAGGCCGGTATTGGGCTGAAAACGCCTGTTTTGAAACTCTGCACCGAAAGGGTTTGCAGACTGCTGAATCCACACACGGGTTTAACTCTGGAAGTTGAGTGCACACATTGACAACCGTTCTGTTAGATAGCTGCGTTTTGGATTTAGAAGCAGAGATTTCCCTGTGCTTTCTGCTGTTTCTTCCATAGGCCGGTATTGGGCTGAAAACGCCTGTTTTGAAACTCTGCACCGAAAGGGTTTGCAGACTGCTGAATCCACACACGGGTTTAACTCTGGAAGTTGAGTGCACACATTGACAACCGTTCTGTTAGATAGCTGCGTTTTGGATTTAGAAGCAGATATTTCCCTGTGCTTTCTGCTGTTTCTTCCATAGGCCGGTATTGGGCTGAAAACGCCTGTTTTGAAACTCTGCACCGAAAGGGTTTGCAGACTGCTGAATCCACACACGGGTTTAACTCTGGAAGTTGAGTGCACACATTGACAACCGTTCTGTTAGATAGCTGCGTTTTGGATTTAGAAGCAGAGATTTCCCTGTGCTTTCTGCTGTTTCTTCCATAGGCCGGTATTGGGCTGAAAACGCCTGTTTTGAAACTCTGCACCGAAAGGGTTTGCAGACTGCTGAATCCACACACGGGTTTAACTCTGGAAGTTGAGTGCACACATTGACAACCGTTCTGTTAGATAGCTGCGTTTTGGATTTAGAAGCAGAGATTTCCCTGTGCTTTCTGCTGTTTCTTCCATAGGCCGGTATTGGGCTGAAAACGCCTGTTTTGAAACTCTGCACAGAAAGGGTTTGCAGACTGCTGAATCCACACACGGGTTTAACTCTGGAAGTTGAGTGCACACATTGACAACCGTTCTGTTAGATAGCTGCGTTTTGGATTTAGAAGCAGAGATTTCCCTGTGCTTTCTGCTGTTTCTTCCATAGGCCGGTATTGGGCTGAAAACGCCTGTTTTGAAACTCTGCACCGAAAGGGTTTGCAGACTGCTGAATCCACACACGGGTTTAACTCTGGAAGTTGAGTGCACACATTGACAACCGTTCTGTTAGATAGCTGCGTTTTGGATTTAGAAGCAGAGATTTCCCTGTGCTTTCTGCTGTTTCTTCCATAGGCCGGTATTGGGCTGAAAACGCCTGTTTTGAAACTCTGCACCGAAAGGGTTTGCAGACTGCTGAATCCACACACGGGTTTAACTCTGGAAGTTGAGTGCACACATTGACAACCGTTCTGTTAGATAGCTGCGTTTTGGATTTAGAAGCAGAGATTTCCCTGTGCTTTCTGCTGTTTCTTCCATAGGCCGGTATTGGGCTGAAAACGCCTGTTTTGAAACTCTGCACCGAAAGGGTTTGCAGACTGCTGAATCCACACACGGGTTTAACTCTGGAAGTTGAGTGCACACATTGACAACCGTTCTGTTAGATAGCTGCGTTTTGGATTTAGAAGCAGAGATTTCCCTGTGCTTTCTGCTGTTTCTTCCATAGGCCGGTATTGGGCTGAAAACGCCTGTTTTGAAACTCTGCACAGAAAGGGTTTGCAGACTGCTGAATCCACACACGGGTTTAACTCTGGAAGTTGAGTGCACACATTGACAACCGTTCTGTTAGATAGCTGCGTTTTGGTTTTAGAAGCAGAGATTTCCCTGTGCTTTCTGCTGTTTCTTCCATAGGCCGGTATTGGGCTGAAAACGCCTGTTTTGAAACTCTGCACAGAAAGGGTTTGCAGACTGCTGAATCCACACACGGGTTTAACTCTGGAAGTTGAGTGCACACATTGACAACCGTTCTGTTAGATAGCTGCGTTTTGGATTTAGAAGCAGAGATTTCCCTGTGCTTTCTGCTGTTTCTTCCATAGGCCGGTATTGGGCTGAAAACGCCTGTTTTGAAACTCTGCACAGAAAGGGTTTGCAGACTGCTGAATCCACACACGGGTTTAACTCTGGAAGTTGAGTGCACACATTGACAACCGTTCTGTTAGATAGCTGCGTTTTGGATTTAGAAGCAGATATTTCCCTGTGCTTTCTGCTGTTTCTTCCATAGGCCGGTATTGGGCTGAAAACGCCTGTTTTGAAACTCTGCACCGAAAGGGTTTGCAGACTGCTGAATCCACACACGGGTTTAACTCTGGAAGTTGAGTGCACACATTGACAACCGTTCTGTTAGATAGCTGCGTTTTGGATTTAGAAGCAGAGATTTCCCTGTGCTTTCTGCTGTTTCTTCCATAGGCCGGTATTGGGCTGAAAACGCCTGTTTTGAAACTCTGCACCGAAAGGGTTTGCAGACTGCTGAATCCACACACGGGTTTAACTCTGGAAGTTGAGTGCACACATTGACAACCGTTCTGTTAGATAGCTGCGTTTTGGATTTAGAAGCAGAGATTTCCCTGTGCTTTCTGCTGTTTCTTCCATAGGCCGGTATTGGGCTGAAAACGCCTGTTTTGAAACTCTGCACCGAAAGGGTTTGCAGACTGCTGAATCCACACACGGGTTTAACTCTGGAAGTTGAGTGCACACATTGACAACCGTTCTGTTAGATAGCTGCGTTTTGGATTTAGAAGCAGAGATTTCCCTGTGCTTTCTGCTGTTTCTTCCATAGGCCGGTATTGGGCTGAAAACGCCTGTTTTGAAACTCTGCACCGAAAGGGTTTGCAGACTGCTGAATCCACACACGGGTTTAACTCTGGAAGTTGAGTGCACACATTGACAACCGTTCTGTTAGATAGCTGCGTTTTGGATTTAGAAGCAGAGATTTCCCTGTGCTTTCTGCTGTTTCTTCCATAGGCCGGTATTGGGCTGAAAACGCCTGTTTTGAAACTCTGCACCGAAAGGGTTTGCAGACTGCTGAATCCACACACGGGTTTAACTCTGGAAGTTGAGTGCACACATTGACAACCGTTCTGTTAGATAGCTGCGTTTTGGATTTAGAAGCAGAGATTTCCCTGTGCTTTCTGCTGTTTCTTCCATAGGCCGGTATTGGGCTGAAAACGCCTGTTTTGAAACTCTGCACCGAAAGGGTTTGCAGACTGCTGAATCCACACACGGGTTTAACTCTGGAAGTTGAGTGCACACATTGACAACCGTTCTGTTAGATAGCTGCGTTTTGGATTTAGAAGCAGATATTTCCCTGTGCTTTCTGCTGTTTCTTCCATAGGCCGGTATTGGGCTGAAAACGCCTGTTTTGAAACTCTGCACCGAAAGGGTTTGCAGACTGCTGAATCCACACACGGGTTTAACTCTGGAAGTTGAGTGCACACATTGACAACCGTTCTGTTAGATAGCTGCGTTTTGGATTTAGAAGCAGAGATTTCCCTGTGCTTTCTGCTGTTTCTTCCATAGGCCGGTATTGGGCTGAAAACGCCTGTTTTGAAACTCTGCACCGAAAGGGTTTGCAGACTGCTGAATCCACACACGGGTTTAACTCTGGAAGTTGAGTGCACACATTGACAACCGTTCTGTTAGATAGCTGCGTTTTGGATTTAGAAGCAGAGATTTCCCTGTGCTTTCTGCTGTTTCTTCCATAGGCCGGTATTGGGCTGAAAACGCCTGTTTTGAAACTCTGCACCGAAAGGGTTTGCAGACTGCTGAATCCACACACGGGTTTAACTCTGGAAGTTGAGTGCACACATTGACAACCGTTCTGTTAGATAGCTGCGTTTTGGATTTAGAAGCAGAGATTTCCCTGTGCTTTCTGCTGTTTCTTCCATAGGCCGGTATTGGGCTGAAAACGCCTGTTTTGAAACTCTGCACCGAAAGGGTTTGCAGACTGCTGAATCCACACACGGGTTTAACTCTGGAAGTTGAGTGCACACATTGACAACCGTTCTGTTAGATAGCTGCGTTTTGGATTTAGAAGCAGAGATTTCCCTGTGCTTTCTGCTGTTTCTTCCATAGGCCGGTATTGGGCTGAAAACGCCTGTTTTGAAACTCTGCACAGAAAGGGTTTGCAGACTGCTGAATCCACACACGGGTTTAACTCTGGAAGTTGAGTGCACACATTGACAACCGTTCTGTTAGATAGCTGCGTTTTGGATTTAGAAGCAGAGATTTCCCTGTGCTTTCTGCTGTTTCTTCCATAGGCCGGTATTGGGCTGAAAACGCCTGTTTTGAAACTCTGCACCGAAAGGGTTTGCAGACTGCTGAATCCACACACGGGTTTAACTCTGGAAGTTGAGTGCACACATTGACAACCGTTCTGTTAGATAGCTGCGTTTTGGATTTAGAAGCAGAGATTTCCCTGTGCTTTCTGCTGTTTCTTCCATAGGCCGGTATTGGGCTGAAAACGCCTGTTTTGAAACTCTGCACCGAAAGGGTTTGCAGACTGCTGAATCCACACACGGGTTTAACTCTGGAAGTTGAGTGCACACATTGACAACCGTTCTGTTAGATAGCTGCGTTTTGGATTTAGAAGCAGAGATTTCCCTGTGCTTTCTGCTGTTTCTTCCATAGGCCGGTATTGGGCTGAAAACGCCTGTTTTGAAACTCTGCACCGAAAGGGTTTGCAGACTGCTGAATCCACACACGGGTTTAACTCTGGAAGTTGAGTGCACACATTGACAACCGTTCTGTTAGATAGCTGCGTTTTGGATTTAGAAGCAGAGATTTCCCTGTGCTTTCTGCTGTTTCTTCCATAGGCCGGTATTGGGCTGAAAACGCCTGTTTTGAAACTCTGCACCGAAAGGGTTTGCAGACTGCTGAATCCACACACGGGTTTAACTCTGGAAGTTGAGTGCACACATTGACAACCGTTCTGTTAGATAGCTGCGTTTTGGATTTAGAAGCAGATATTTCCCTGTGCTTTCTGCTGTTTCTTCCATAGGCCGGTATTGGGCTGAAAACGCCTGTTTTGAAACTCTGCACCGAAAGGGTTTGCAGACTGCTGAATCCACACACGGGTTTAACTCTGGAAGTTGAGTGCACACATTGACAACCGTTCTGTTAGATAGCTGCGTTTTGGATTTAGAAGCAGATATTTCCCTGTGCTTTCTGCTGTTTCTTCCATAGGCCGGTATTGGGCTGAAAACGCCTGTTTTGAAACTCTGCACCGAAAGGGTTTGCAGACTGCTGAATCCACACACGGGTTTAACTCTGGAAGTTGAGTGCACACATTGACAACCGTTCTGTTAGATAGCTGCGTTTTGGATTTAGAAGCAGAGATTTCCCTGTGCTTTCTGCTGTTTCTTCCATAGGCCGGTATTGGGCTGAAAACGCCTGTTTTGAAACTCTGCACCGAAAGGGTTTGCAGACTGCTGAATCCACACACGGGTTTAACTCTGGAAGTTGAGTGCACACATTGACAACCGTTCTGTTAGATAGCTGCGTTTTGGATTTAGAAGCAGAGATTTCCCTGTGCTTTCTGCTGTTTCTTCCATAGGCCGGTATTGGGCTGAAAACGCCTGTTTTGAAACTCTGCACAGAAAGGGTTTGCAGACTGCTGAATCCACACACGGGTTTAACTCTGGAAGTTGAGTGCACACATTGACAACCGTTCTGTTAGATAGCTGCGTTTTGGATTTAGAAGCAGAGATTTCCCTGTGCTTTCTGCTGTTTCTTCCATAGGCCGGTATTGGGCTGAAAACGCCTGTTTTGAAACTCTGCACCGAAAGGGTTTGCAGACTGCTGAATCCACACACGGGTTTAACTCTGGAAGTTGAGTGCACACATTGACAACCGTTCTGTTAGATAGCTGCGTTTTGGATTTAGAAGCAGAGATTTCCCTGTGCTTTCTGCTGTTTCTTCCATAGGCCGGTATTGGGCTGAAAACGCCTGTTTTGAAACTCTGCACCGAAAGGGTTTGCAGACTGCTGAATCCACACACGGGTTTAACTCTGGAAGTTGAGTGCACACATTGACAACCGTTCTGTTAGATAGCTGCGTTTTGGATTTAGAAGCAGAGATTTCCCTGTGCTTTCTGCTGTTTCTTCCATAGGCCGGTATTGGGCTGAAAACGCCTGTTTTGAAACTCTGCACCGAAAGGGTTTGCAGACTGCTGAATCCACACACGGGTTTAACTCTGGAAGTTGAGTGCACACATTGACAACCGTTCTGTTAGATAGCTGCGTTTTGGATTTAGAAGCAGAGATTTCCCTGTGCTTTCTGCTGTTTCTTCCATAGGCCGGTATTGGGCTGAAAACGCCTGTTTTGAAACTCTGCACAGAAAGGGTTTGCAGACTGCTGAATCCACACACGGGTTTAACTCTGGAATTTGAGTGCACACATTGACAACCGTTCTGTTAGATAGCTGCGTTTTGGATTTAGAAGCAGATGTTTCCCTGTGCTTTCTGCTGTTTCTTCCATAGACCGGTATTGGGCTGAAAACGCCTGTTTTGAAACTCTGCACAGAAAGGGTTTGCAGACTGCTGAATCCACACACGGGTTTAACTCTGGAAGTTGAGTGCACACATTGACAACCGTTCTGTTAGATAGCTGCGTTTTGGATTTAGAAGCAGAGATTTCCCTGTGCTTTCTGCTGTTTCTTCCATAGGCCGGTATTGGGCTGAAAACGCCTGTTTTGAAACTCTGCACAGAAAGGGTTTGCAGACTGCTGAATCCACACACGGGTTTAACTCTGGAAGTTGAGTGCACACATTGACAACCGTTCTGTTAGATAGCTGCGTTTTGGATTTAGAAGCAGAGATTTCCCTGTGCTTTCTGCTGTTTCTTCCATAGGCCGGTATTGGGCTGAAAACGCCTGTTTTGAAACACTGCACAGAAAGGGTTTGCAGACTGCTGAATCCACACACGGGTTTAACTCTGGAAGTTGAGTGCACACATTGACAACCGTTCTGTTAGATAGCTGCGTTTTGGATTTAGAAGCAGAGATTTCCCTGTGCTTTCTGCTGTTTCTTCCATAGGCCGGTATTGGGCTGAAAACGCCTGTTTTGAAACTCTGCACCGAAAGGGTTTGCAGACTGCTGAATCCACACACGGGTTTAACTCTGGAAGTTGAGTGCACACATTGACAACCGTTCTGTTAGATAGCTGCGTTTTGGATTTAGAAGCAGAGATTTCCCTGTGCTTTCTGCTGTTTCTTCCATAGGCCGGTATTGGGCTGAAAACGCCTGTTTTGAAACTCTGCACAGAAAGGGTTTGCAGACTGCTGAATCCACACACGGGTTTAACTCTGGAAGTTGAGTGCACACATTGACAACCGTTCTGTTAGATAGCTGCGTTTTGGATTTAGAAGCAGAGATTTCCCTGTGCTTTCTGCTGTTTCTTCCATAGGCCGGTATTGGGCTGAAAACGCCTGTTTTGAAACTCTGCACCGAAAGGGTTTGCAGACTGCTGAATCCACACACGGGTTTAACTCTGGAAGTTGAGTGCACACATTGACAACCGTTCTGTTAGATAGCTGCGTTTTGGATTTAGAAGCAGAGATTTCCCTGTGCTTTCTGCTGTTTCTTCCATAGGCCGGTATTGGGCTGAAAACGCCTGTTTTGAAACTCTGCACCGAAAGGGTTTGCAGACTGCTGAATCCACACACGGGTTTAACTCTGGAAGTTGAGTGCACACATTGACAACCGTTCTGTTAGATAGCTGCGTTTTGGATTTAGAAGCAGAGATTTCCCTGTGCTTTCTGCTGTTTCTTCCATAGGCCGGTATTGGGCTGAAAACGCCTGTTTTGAAACTCTGCACAGAAAGGGTTTGCAGACTGCTGAATCCACACACGGGTTTAACTCTGGAAGTTGAGTGCACACATTGACAACCGTTCTGTTAGATAGCTGCGTTTTGGATTTAGAAGCAGAGATTTCCCTGTGCTTTCTGCTGTTTCTTCCATAGGCCGGTATTGGGCTGAAAACGCCTGTTTTGAAACTCTGCACCGAAAGGGTTTGCAGACTGCTGAATCCACACACGGGTTTAACTCTGGAAGTTGAGTGCACACATTGACAACCGTTCTGTTAGATAGCTGCGTTTTGGATTTAGAAGCAGAGATTTCCCTGTGCTTTCTGCTGTTTCTTCCATAGGCCGGTATTGGGCTGAAAACGCCTGTTTTGAAACTCTGCACCGAAAGGGTTTGCAGACTGCTGAATCCACACACGGGTTTAACTCTGGAAGTTGAGTGCACACATTGACAACCGTTCTGTTAGATAGCTGCGTTTTGGATTTAGAAGCAGAGATTTCCCTGTGCTTTCTGCTGTTTCTTCCATAGGCCGGTATTGGGCTGAAAACGCCTGTTTTGAAACTCTGCACAGAAAGGGTTTGCAGACTGCTGAATCCACACACGGGTTTAACTCTGGAAGTTGAGTGCACACATTGACAACCGTTCTGTTAGATAGCTGCGTTTTGGATTTAGAAGCAGAGATTTCCCTGTGCTTTCTGCTGTTTCTTCCATAGGCCGGTATTGGGCTGAAAACGCCTGTTTTGAAACTCTGCACCGAAAGGGTTTGCAGACTGCTGAATCCACACACGGGTTTAACTCTGGAAGTTGAGTGCACACATTGACAACCGTTCTGTTAGATAGCTGCGTTTTGGATTTAGAAGCAGAGATTTCCCTGTGCTTTCTGCTGTTTCTTCCATAGGCCGGTATTGGGCTGAAAACGCCTGTTTTGAAACTCTGCACAGAAAGGGTTTGCAGACTGCTGAATCCACACACGGGTTTAACTCTGGAAGTTGAGTGCACACATTGACAACCGTTCTGTTAGATAGCTGCGTTTTGGATTTAGAAGCAGAGATTTCCCTGTGCTTTCTGCTGTTTCTTCCATAGGCCGGTATTGGGCTGAAAACGCCTGTTTTGAAACTCTGCACCGAAAGGGTTTGCAGACTGCTGAATCCACACACGGGTTTAACTCTGGAAGTTGAGTGCACACATTGACAACCGTTCTGTTAGATAGCTGCGTTTTGGATTTAGAAGCAGAGATTTCCCTGTGCTTTCTGCTGTTTCTTCCATAGGCCGGTATTGGGCTGAAAACGCCTGTTTTGAAACTCTGCACCGAAAGGGTTTGCAGACTGCTGAATCCACACACGGGTTTAACTCTGGAAGTTGAGTGCACACATTGACAACCGTTCTGTTAGATAGCTGCGTTTTGGATTTAGAAGCAGAGATTTCCCTGTGCTTTCTGCTGTTTCTTCCATAGGCCGGTATTGGGCTGAAAACGCCTGTTTTGAAACTCTGCACCGAAAGGGTTTGCAGACTGCTGAATCCACACACGGGTTTAACTCTGGAAGTTGAGTGCACACATTGACAACCGTTCTGTTAGATAGCTGCGTTTTGGATTTAGAAGCAGAGATTTCCCTGTGCTTTCTGCTGTTTCTTCCATAGGCCGGTATTGGGCTGAAAACGCCTGTTTTGAAACTCTGCACCGAAAGGGTTTGCAGACTGCTGAATCCACACACGGGTTTAACTCTGGAAGTTGAGTGCACACATTGACAACCGTTCTGTTAGATAGCTGCGTTTTGGATTTAGAAGCAGAGATTTCCCTGTGCTTTCTGCTGTTTCTTCCATAGGCCGGTATTGGGCTGAAAACGCCTGTTTTGAAACTCTGCACCGAAAGGGTTTGCAGACTGCTGAATCCACACACGGGTTTAACTCTGGAAGTTGAGTGCACACATTGACAACCGTTCTGTTAGATAGCTGCGTTTTGGATTTAGAAGCAGAGATTTCCCTGTGCTTTCTGCTGTTTCTTCCATAGGCCGGTATTGGGCTGAAAACGCCTGTTTTGAAACTCTGCACAGAAAGGGTTTGCAGACTGCTGAATCCACACACGGGTTTAACTCTGGAAGTTGAGTGCACACATTGACAACCGTTCTGTTAGATAGCTGCGTTTTGGATTTAGAAGCAGAGATTTCCCTGTGCTTTCTGCTGTTTCTTCCATAGGCCGGTATTGGGCTGAAAACGCCTGTTTTGAAACTCTGCACCGAAAGGGTTTGCAGACTGCTGAATCCACACACGGGTTTAACTCTGGAATTTGAGTGCACACATTGACAACCGTTCTGTTAGATAGCTGCGTTTTGGATTTAGAAGCAGATATTTCCCTGTGCTTTCTGCTGTTTCTTCCATAGGCCGGTATTGGGCTGAAAACGCCTGTTTTGAAACTCTGCACAGAAAGGGTTTGCAGACTGCTGAATCCACACACGGGTTTAACTCTGGAAGTTGAGTGCACACATTGACAACCGTTCTGTTAGATAGCTGCGTTTTGGATTTAGAAGCAGAGATTTCCCTGTGCTTTCTGCTGTTTCTTCCATAGGCCGGTATTGGGCTGAAAACGCCTGTTTTGAAACTCTGCACAGAAAGGGTTTGCAGACTGCTGAATCCACACACGGGTTTAACTCTGGAAGTTGAGTGCACACATTGACAACCGTTCTGTTAGATAGCTGCGTTTTGGATTTAGAAGCAGAGATTTCCCTGTGCTTTCTGCTGTTTCTTCCATAGGCCGGTATTGGGCTGAAAACGCCTGTTTTGAAACTCTGCACAGAAAGGGTTTGCAGACTGCTGAATCCACACACGGGTTTAACTCTGGAAGTTGAGTGCACACATTGACAACCGTTCTGTTAGATAGCTGCGTTTTGGATTTAGAAGCAGAGATTTCCCTGTGCTTTCTGCTGTTTCTTCCATAGGCCGGTATTGGGCTGAAAACGCCTGTTTTGAAACTCTGCACAGAAAGGGTTTGCAGACTGCTGAATCCACACACGGGTTTAACTCTGGAAGTTGAGTGCACACATTGACAACCGTTCTGTTAGATAGCTGCGTTTTGGATTTAGAAGCAGAGATTTCCCTGTGCTTTCTGCTGTTTCTTCCATAGGCCGGTATTGGGCTGAAAACGCCTGTTTTGAAACTCTGCACAGAAAGGGTTTGCAGACTGCTGAATCCACACACGGGTTTAACTCTGGAAGTTGAGTGCACACATTGACAACCGTTCTGTTAGATAGCTGCGTTTTGGATTTAGAAGCAGAGATTTCCCTGTGCTTTCTGCTGTTTCTTCCATAGGCCGGTATTGGGCTGAAAACGCCTGTTTTGAAACTCTGCACCGAAAGGGTTTGCAGACTGCTGAATCCACACACGGGTTTAACTCTGGAAGTTGAGTGCACACATTGACAACCGTTCTGTTAGATAGCTGCGTTTTGGATTTAGAAGCAGAGATTTCCCTGTGCTTTCTGCTGTTTCTTCCATAGGCCGGTATTCGGCTGAAAACGCCTGTTTTGAAACTCTGCACCGAAAGGGTTTGCAGACTGCTGAATCCACACACGGGTTTAACTCTGGAAGTTGAGTGCACACATTGACAACCGTTCTGTTAGATAGCTGCGTTTTGGATTTAGAAGCAGAGATTTCCCTGTGCTTTCTGCTGTTTCTTCCATAGGCCGGTATTGGGCTGAAAACGCCTGTTTTGAAACTCTGCACAGAAAGGGTTTGCAGACTGCTGAATCCACACACGGGTTTAACTCTGGAAGTTGAGTGCACACATTGACAACCGTTCTGTTAGATAGCTGCGTTTTGGATTTAGAAGCAGAGATTTCCCTGTGCTTTCTGCTGTTTCTTCCATAGGCCGGTATTGGGCTGAAAACGCCTGTTTTGAAACTCTGCACCGAAAGGGTTTGCAGACTGCTGAATCCACACACGGGTTTAACTCTGGAAGTTGAGTGCACACATTGACAACCGTTCTGTTAGATAGCTGCGTTTTGGATTTAGAAGCAGAGATTTCCCTGTGCTTTCTGCTGTTTCTTCCATAGGCCGGTATTGGGCTGAAAACGCCTGTTTTGAAACTCTGCACAGAAAGGGTTTGCAGACTGCTGAATCCACACACGGGTTTAACTCTGGAAGTTGAGTGCACACATTGACAACCGTTCTGTTAGATAGCTGCGTTTTGGATTTAGAAGCAGAGATTTCCCTGTGCTTTCTGCTGTTTCTTCCATAGGCCGGTATTGGGCTGAAAACGCCTGTTTTGAAACTCTGCACCGAAAGGGTTTGCAGACTGCTGAATCCACACACGGGTTTAACTCTGGAAGTTGAGTGCACACATTGACAACCGTTCTGTTAGATAGCTGCGTTTTGGATTTAGAAGCAGAGATTTCCCTGTGCTTTCTGCTGTTTCTTCCATAGGCCGGTATTGGGCTGAAAACGCCTGTTTTGAAACTCTGCACAGAAAGGGTTTGCAGACTGCTGAATCCACACACGGGTTTAACTCTGGAATTTGAGTGCACACATTGACAACCGTTCTGTTAGATAGCTGCGTTTTGGATTTAGAAGCAGATGTTTCCCTGTGCTTTCTGCTGTTTCTTCCATAGACCGGTATTGGGCTGAAAACGCCTGTTTTGAAACTCTGCACAGAAAGGGTTTGCAGACTGCTGAATCCACACACGGGTTTAACTCTGGAAGTTGAGTGCACACATTGACAACCGTTCTGTTAGATAGCTGCGTTTTGGATTTAGAAGCAGAGATTTCCCTGTGCTTTCTGCTGTTTCTTCCATAGGCCGGTATTGGGCTGAAAACGCCTGTTTTGAAACTCTGCACAGAAAGGGTTTGCAGACTGCTGAATCCACACACGGGTTTAACTCTGGAAGTTGAGTGCACACATTGACAACCGTTCTGTTAGATAGCTGCGTTTTGGATTTAGAAGCAGAGATTTCCCTGTGCTTTCTGCTGTTTCTTCCATAGGCCGGTATTGGGCTGAAAACGCCTGTTTTGAAACACTGCACAGAAAGGGTTTGCAGACTGCTGAATCCACACACGGGTTTAACTCTGGAAGTTGAGTGCACACATTGACAACCGTTCTGTTAGATAGCTGCGTTTTGGATTTAGAAGCAGAGATTTCCCTGTGCTTTCTGCTGTTTCTTCCATAGGCCGGTATTGGGCTGAAAACGCCTGTTTTGAAACTCTGCACAGAAAGGGTTTGCAGACTGCTGAATCCACACACGGGTTTAACTCTGGAAGTTGAGTGCACACATTGACAACCGTTCTGTTAGATAGCTGCGTTTTGGATTTAGAAGCAGAGATTTCCCTGTGCTTTCTGCTGTTTCTTCCATAGGCCGGTATTGGGCTGAAAACGCCTGTTTTGAAACTCTGCACAGAAAGGGTTTGCAGACTGCTGAATCCACACACGGGTTTAACTCTGGAAGTTGAGTGCACACATTGACAACCGTTCTGTTAGATAGCTGCGTTTTGGATTTAGAAGCAGAGATTTCCCTGTGCTTTCTGCTGTTTCTTCCATAGGCCGGTATTGGGCTGAAAACGCCTGTTTTGAAACTCTGCACAGAAAGGGTTTGCAGACTGCTGAATCCACACACGGGTTTAACTCTGGAAGTTGAGTGCACACATTGACAACCGTTCTGTTAGATAGCTGCGTTTTGGATTTAGAAGCAGAGATTTCCCTGTGCTTTCTGCTGTTTCTTCCATAGGCCGGTATTGGGCTGAAAACGCCTGTTTTGAAACTCTGCACAGAAAGGGTTTGCAGACTGCTGAATCCACACACGGGTTTAACTCTGGAAGTTGAGTGCACACATTGACAACCGTTCTGTTAGATAGCTGCGTTTTGGATTTAGAAGCAGAGATTTCCCTGTGCTTTCTGCTGTTTCTTCCATAGGCCGGTATTGGGCTGAAAACGCCTGTTTTGAAACTCTGCACCGAAAGGGTTTGCAGACTGCTGAATCCACACACGGGTTTAACTCTGGAAGTTGAGTGCACACATTGACAACCGTTCTGTTAGATAGCTGCGTTTTGGATTTAGAAGCAGAGATTTCCCTGTGCTTTCTGCTGTTTCTTCCATAGGCCGGTATTCGGCTGAAAACGCCTGTTTTGAAACTCTGCACCGAAAGGGTTTGCAGACTGCTGAATCCACACACGGGTTTAACTCTGGAAGTTGAGTGCACACATTGACAACCGTTCTGTTAGATAGCTGCGTTTTGGATTTAGAAGCAGAGATTTCCCTGTGCTTTCTGCTGTTTCTTCCATAGGCCGGTATTGGGCTGAAAACGCCTGTTTTGAAACTCTGCACCGAAAGGGTTTGCAGACTGCTGAATCCACACACGGGTTTAACTCTGGAAGTTGAGTGCACACATTGACAACCGTTCTGTTAGATAGCTGCGTTTTGGATTTAGAAGCAGAGATTTCCCTGTGCTTTCTGCTGTTTCTTCCATAGGCCGGTATTGGGCTGAAAACGCCTGTTTTGAAACTCTGCACAGAAAGGGTTTGCAGACTGCTGAATCCACACACGGGTTTAACTCTGGAAGTTGAGTGCACACATTGACAACCGTTCTGTTAGATAGCTGCGTTTTGGATTTAGAAGCAGAGATTTCCCTGTGCTTTCTGCTGTTTCTTCCATAGGCCGGTATCGGGCTGAAAACGCCTGTTTTGAAACTCTGCACAGAAAGGGTTTGCAGACTGCTGAATCCACACACGGGTTTAACTCTGGAAGTTGAGTGCACACATTGACAACCGTTCTGTTAGATAGCTGCGTTTTGGATTTAGAAGCAGAGATTTCCCTGTGCTTTCTGCTGTTTCTTCCATAGGCCGGTATTGGGCTGAAAACGCCTGTTTTGAAACTCTGCACAGAAAGGGTTTGCAGACTGCTGAATCCACACACGGGTTTAACTCTGGAAGTTGAGTGCACACATTGACAACCGTTCTGTTAGATAGCTGCGTTTTGGATTTAGAAGCAGAGATTTCCCTGTGCTTTCTGCTGTTTCTTCCATAGGCCGGTATTGGGCTGAAAACGCCTGTTTTGAAACTCTGCACAGAAAGGGTTTGCAGACTGCTGAATACACACACGGGTTTAACTCTGGAAGTTGAGTGCACACATTGACAACCGTTCTGTTAGATAGCTGCGTTTTGGATTTAGAAGCAGAGATTTCCCTGTGCTTTCTGCTGTTTCTTCCATAGGCCGGTATTGGGCTGAAAACGCCTGTTTTGAAACTCTGCACAGAAAGGGTTTGCAGACTGCTGAATCCACACACGGGTTTAACTCTGGAAGTTGAGTGCACACATTGACAACCGTTCTGTTAGATAGCTGCGTTTTGGATTTAGAAGCAGAGATTTCCCTGTGCTTTCTGCTGTTTCTTCCATAGGCCGGTATTGGGCTGAAAACGCCTGTTTTGAAACTCTGCACAGAAAGGGTTTGCAGACTGCTGAATCCACACACGGGTTTAACTCTGGAAGTTGAGTGCACACATTGACAACCGTTCTGTTAGATAGCTGCGTTTTGGATTTAGAAGCAGAGATTTCCCTGTGCTTTCTGCTGTTTCTTCCATAGGCCGGTATTGGGCTGAAAACGCCTGTTTTGAAACTCTGCACAGAAAGGGTTTGCAGACTGCTGAATCCACACACGGGTTTAACTCTGGAAGTTGAGTGCACACATTGACAACCGTTCTGTTAGATAGCTGCGTTTTGGATTTAGAAGCAGAGATTTCCCTGTGCTTTCTGCTGTTTCTTCCATAGGCCGGTATTGGGCTGAAAACGCCTGTTTTGAAACTCTGCACAGAAAGGGTTTGCAGACTGCTGAATCCACACACGGGTTTAACTCTGGAAGTTGAGTGCACACATTGACAACCGTTCTGTTAGATAGCTGCGTTTTGGATTTAGAAGCAGAGATTTCCCTGTGCTTTCTGCTGTTTCTTCCATAGGCCGGTATTGGGCTGAAAACGCCTGTTTTGAAACTCTGCACAGAAAGGGTTTGCAGACTGCTGAATCCACACACGGGTTTAACTCTGGAAGTTGAGTGCACACATTGACAACCGTTCTGTTAGATAGCTGCGTTTTGGATTTAGAAGCAGAGATTTCCCTGTGCTTTCTGCTGTTTCTTCCATAGGCCGGTATTGGGCTGAAAACGCCTGTTTTGAAACTCTGCACAGAAAGGGTTTGCAGACTGCTGAATCCACACACGGGTTTAACTCTGGAAGTTGAGTGCACACATTGACAACCGTTCTGTTAGATAGCTGCGTTTTGGATTTAGAAGCAGAGATTTCCCTGTGCTTTCTGCTGTTTCTTCCATAGGCCGGTATTGGGCTGAAAACGCCTGTTTTGAAACTCTGCACAGAAAGGGTTTGCAGACTGCTGAATCCACACACGGGTTTAACTCTGGAAGTTGAGTGCACACATTGACAACCGTTCTGTTAGAATAGCTGCGTTTTGGATTTAGAAGCAGAGATTTCCCTGTGCTTTCTGCTGTTTCTTCCATAGGCCGGTATTGGGCTGAAAACGCCTGTTTTGAAACTCTGCACAGAAAGGGTTTGCAGACTGCTGAATCCACACACGGGTTTAACTCTGGAAGTTGAGTGCACACATTGACAACCGTTCTGTTAGATAGCTGCGTTTTGGATTTAGAAGCAGAGATTTCCCTGTGCTTTCTGCTGTTTCTTCCATAGGCCGGTATTGGGCTGAAAACGCCTGTTTTGAAACTCTGCACCGAAAGGGTTTGCAGACTGCTGAATCCACACACGGGTTTAACTCTGGAAGTTGAGTGCACACATTGACAACCGTTCTGTTAGATAGCTGCGTTTTGGATTTAGAAGCAGAGATTTCCCTGTGCTTTCTGCTGTTTCTTCCATAGGCCGGTATTGGGCTGAAAACGCCTGTTTTGAAACTCTGCACAGAAAGGGTTTGCAGACTGCTGAATCCACACACGGGTTTAACTCTGGAAGTTGAGTGCACACATTGACAACCGTTCTGTTAGATAGCTGCGTTTTGGATTTAGAAGCAGAGATTTCCCTGTGCTTTCTGCTGTTTCTTCCATAGGCCGGTATTGGGCTGAAAACGCCTGTTTTGAAATTCTGCACAGAAAGTGTTTGCAGACTTCTGAATCCACACACGGGTTTAACTCTGGAAGTTGAGTGCACACATTGACAACCGTTCTGTTAGATAGCTGCGTTTTGGATTTAGAAGCAGAGATTTCCCTGTGCTTTCTGCTGTTTCTTCCATAGGCCGGTATTGGGCTGAAAACGCCTGTTTTGAAACTCTGCACCGAAAGGGTTTGCAGACTGCTGAATCCACACACGGGTTTAACTCTGGAAGTTGAGTGCACACATTGACAACCGTTCTGTTAGATAGCTGCGTTTTGGATTTAGAAGCAGATATTTCCCTGTGCTTTCTGCTGTTTCTTCCATAGGCCGGTATTGGGCTGAAAACGCCTGTTTTGAAACTCTGCACAGAAAGGGTTTGCAGACTGCTGAATCCACACACGGGTTTAACTCTGGAAGTTGAGTGCACACATTGACAACCGTTCTGTTAGATAGCTGCGTTTTGGATTTAGAAGCAGAGATTTCCCTGTGCTTTCTGCTGTTTCTTCCATAGGCCGGTATTGGGCTGAAAACGCCTGTTTTGAAACTCTGCACAGAAAGGGTTTGCAGACTGCTGAATCCACACACGGGTTTAACCTCTGGAAGTTGAGTGCACACATTGACAACCGTTCTGTTAGATAGCTGCGTTTTGGATTTAGAAGCAGAGATTTCCCTGTGCTTTCTGCTGTTTCTTCCATAGGCCGGTATTGGGCTGAAAACGCCTGTTTTGAAACTCTGCACAGAAAGGGTTTGCAGACTGCTGAATCCACACACGGGTTTAACTCTGGAAGTTGAGTGCACACATTGACAACCGTTCTGTTAGATAGCTGCGTTTTGGATTTAGAAGCAGAGATTTCCCTGTGCTTTCTGCTGTTTCTTCCATAGGCCGGTATTGGGCTGAAAACGCCTGTTTTGAAACTCTGCACCGAAAGGGTTTGCAGACTGCTGAATCCACACACGGGTTTAACTCTGGAAGTTGAGTGCACACATTGACAACCGTTCTGTTAGATAGCTGCGTTTTGGATTTAGAAGCAGAGATTTCCCTGTGCTTTCTGCTGTTTCTTCCATAGGCCGGTATTCGGCTGAAAACGCCTGTTTTGAAACTCTGCACCGAAAGGGTTTGCAGACTGCTGAATCCACACACGGGTTTAACTCTGGAAGTTGAGTGCACACATTGACAACCGTTCTGTTAGATAGCTGCGTTTTGGATTTAGAAGCAGAGATTTCCCTGTGCTTTCTGCTGTTTCTTCCATAGGCCGGTATTGGGCTGAAAACGCCTGTTTTGAAACTCTGCACAGAAAGGGTTTGCAGACTGCTGAATCCACACACGGGTTTAACTCTGGAAGTTGAGTGCACACATTGACAACCGTTCTGTTAGATAGCTGCGTTTTGGATTTAGAAGCAGAGATTTCCCTGTGCTTTCTGCTGTTTCTTCCATAGGCCGGTATTGGGCTGAAAACGCCTGTTTTGAAACTCTGCACCGAAAGGGTTTGCAGACTGCTGAATCCACACACGGGTTTAACTCTGGAAGTTGAGTGCACACATTGACAACCGTTCTGTTAGATAGCTGCGTTTTGGATTTAGAAGCAGAGATTTCCCTGTGCTTTCTGCTGTTTCTTCCATAGGCCGGTATTGGGCTGAAAACGCCTGTTTTGAAACTCTGCACAGAAAGGGTTTGCAGACTGCTGAATCCACACACGGGTTTAACTCTGGAAGTTGAGTGCACACATTGACAACCGTTCTGTTAGATAGCTGCGTTTTGGATTTAGAAGCAGAGATTTCCCTGTGCTTTCTGCTGTTTCTTCCATAGGCCGGTATTGGGCTGAAAACGCCTGTTTTGAAACTCTGCACCGAAAGGGTTTGCAGACTGCTGAATCCACACACGGGTTTAACTCTGGAAGTTGAGTGCACACATTGACAACCGTTCTGTTAGATAGCTGCGTTTTGGATTTAGAAGCAGAGATTTCCCTGTGCTTTCTGCTGTTTCTTCCATAGGCCGGTATTGGGCTGAAAACGCCTGTTTTGAAACTCTGCACAGAAAGGGTTTGCAGACTGCTGAATCCACACACGGGTTTAACTCTGGAATTTGAGTGCACACATTGACAACCGTTCTGTTAGATAGCTGCGTTTTGGATTTAGAAGCAGATGTTTCCCTGTGCTTTCTGCTGTTTCTTCCATAGACCGGTATTGGGCTGAAAACGCCTGTTTTGAAACTCTGCACAGAAAGGGTTTGCAGACTGCTGAATCCACACACGGGTTTAACTCTGGAAGTTGAGTGCACACATTGACAACCGTTCTGTTAGATAGCTGCGTTTTGGATTTAGAAGCAGAGATTTCCCTGTGCTTTCTGCTGTTTCTTCCATAGGCCGGTATTGGGCTGAAAACGCCTGTTTTGAAACTCTGCACAGAAAGGGTTTGCAGACTGCTGAATCCACACACGGGTTTAACTCTGGAAGTTGAGTGCACACATTGACAACCGTTCTGTTAGATAGCTGCGTTTTGGATTTAGAAGCAGAGATTTCCCTGTGCTTTCTGCTGTTTCTTCCATAGGCCGGTATTGGGCTGAAAACGCCTGTTTTGAAACACTGCACAGAAAGGGTTTGCAGACTGCTGAATCCACACACGGGTTTAACTCTGGAAGTTGAGTGCACACATTGACAACCGTTCTGTTAGATAGCTGCGTTTTGGATTTAGAAGCAGAGATTTCCCTGTGCTTTCTGCTGTTTCTTCCATAGGCCGGTATTGGGCTGAAAACGCCTGTTTTGAAACTCTGCACAGAAAGGGTTTGCAGACTGCTGAATCCACACACGGGTTTAACTCTGGAAGTTGAGTGCACACATTGACAACCGTTCTGTTAGATAGCTGCGTTTTGGATTTAGAAGCAGAGATTTCCCTGTGCTTTCTGCTGTTTCTTCCATAGGCCGGTATTGGGCTGAAAACGCCTGTTTTGAAACTCTGCACAGAAAGGTTTGCAGACTGCTGAATCCACACACCGGGTTTAACTCTGGAAGTTGAGTGCACACATTGACAACCGTTCTGTTAGATAGCTGCGTTTTGGATTTAGAAGCAGAGATTTCCCTGTGCTTTCTGCTGTTTCTTCCATAGGCCGGTATTGGGCTGAAAACGCCTGTTTTGAAACTCTGCACAGAAAGGGTTTGCAGACTGCTGAATCCACACACGGGTTTAACTCTGGAAGTTGAGTGCACACATTGACAACCGTTCTGTTAGATAGCTGCGTTTTGGATTTAGAAGCAGAGATTTCCCTGTGCTTTCTGCTGTTTCTTCCATAGGCCGGTATTGGGCTGAAAACGCCTGTTTTGAAACTCTGCACAGAAAGGGTTTGCAGACTGCTGAATCCACACACGGGTTTAACTCTGGAAGTTGAGTGCACACATTGACAACCGTTCTGTTAGATAGCTGCGTTTTGGATTTAGAAGCAGAGATTTCCCTGTGCTTTCTGCTGTTTCTTCCATAGGCCGGTATTGGGCTGAAAACGCCTGTTTTGAAACTCTGCACCGAAAGGGTTTGCAGACTGCTGAATCCACACACGGGTTTAACTCTGGAAGTTGAGTGCACACATTGACAACCGTTCTGTTAGATAGCTGCGTTTTGGATTTAGAAGCAGAGATTTCCCTGTGCTTTCTGCTGTTTCTTCCATA